>NC_046160.1:3973111-3978298 GCF_011064425.1 Rattus rattus
TAGTATTGATAATTTATGGAAGTAAAAATACTCATTCCACTGTAGATTAACGCGAACCTCTTGGAAATGATCTATGTGTAGATTTGGGACAACTTTTTTTTCAATAGACTAAAATGAGTAGTCTAAAATGGCACTGTAGTTTCCAAGCTGCTAATTGCAAGATGTAGTTACTTAATTACACATTGTTAGTAACTGATTACACAGACCTGTACTCATTTTGTAATTGTGCTTAATTATACTAATTAACTCAATAATCAATCCACAAAAAGTACAAAGATTTTATATAAGGAAAATTCTTAATAGACTAGATGATACTTAAAAGAAACAACCTTCTAAAGCAAAGACGTTTCTCAAATCCATCCCATTTACACCTTTCTTACCTGTAACCAAAAGTGTATGTTTGGATCTGTCCTATGTTACACTGAGTCTGAGGCCCTGAAAGAGTGAGAGAGTGGCCAGGGGTAGCATCAGAAAACTGTGGGGTGCACTCCACACTGAGCCCCAAGATGATTCTTTGGTTCTGCGATTACACACCTAGTGGATGAAAGAACCAGATGTCCAGTTTCATAAATTTTTAGTCATTTCCCTTCAAGTTTTTGTATAGGAAGCCAAGGGTGCCTCCAACACCAGGACAATTGACAATTTTAATATGGATGTGTCAAGTGGGATGTATTAACCCAAAATTCCAATAGTGGTGCTTTAACTCAATTGGAGATTTTGTTTCCCTAATTTAACATAAGTCCAGTGCAGAGAGACGAAAGTTCCACAACAGCTATACGAGGCTGAGGTGCGGTGGCCTGCAATGCACAGGGTATGGGTCTTGTTTTTATTTTTTCAGGTTGATCACTGGGCTTCTATCCATGATGCCTGAATTTCAAGGATCAAGAAGAGTAAAGGGAAGGTAAAGTATTAATATTAAAGAAGTAGGGTTTTCCCCCAAGTCCATCAGACTGTTGAGAGACAACTTATTATAAGGCCCTCCTATTGTGAGCATAAGCTCAGCTTCTGTTAGTCAAACAGAAGGGACAATGATTATTATTACAGCAATCGACAGTGACTACCAAATTCTCAAACCTTTCTGTTGAGGGGAGCACCCTTCACTGGAGAGCCTTGGAAGGCTTCATAAACACCAAAAGGACAGACTTTTTTCTTCTTGTCCTCACTAGGTTGAACTCAACAGCCCTCTCCGATAAAGCAATCAAACACCCTATCTGGGGTTTCCTGGACTCCGCAAGGAGTAGTCCCCAGACTAGAGCAGTTAACCGCTGTGCAGGGCACAGGCGTGAGGATAGGCTTTTAATACTCATCTTACAGGTGAGGAAAACAGGCCCAGAAACATGCACACTTTCCCAAGGTCAAACCACAAGCAGGAGCTGGTCAGAGACACGACCCTGCCACTGAAATTACTAAACGCCTTGTGAATAATGTCTGAACTCATTACAGGAATGCCTTCTGTGGTTTTGCTTCTGAAAAAGGAACATAGTTTTGGATTGTGGTTTCTCCTATCAGATTTAAACAACTAGTTTCTGACTATATTAAAAATGGATATTGTCAGGATGTGTGTAATCTAATTTCTTTGCTAATTAGGAGTTTGTTTCCTCTCAGATACTTATCTAGCCTCCGGGGAGGCCTTTGCAGGAAGGATGGAGTATCTGGGAGGGCTCTGCTGAAATTATACTGCATGTTGCATATTCATGGCCTTCACAGCACTTTTGGAAAGAGTCAGTCACAAGAATGATAATGGAAGACTCCCCTCTGCTTGCCAGAGAAAGAACCACACGGGCTTAGACTTCTGGTTGTGGTTGCGTGGCCTACAGTGGGCATCCAAGAAACAGGCTCACTTGTACTTGCTGTTGTTGAAGAGGAAACTGTAGGTGAGGGTGCAGCTGAGGACTGAGGCAACAACTTCCCCAAGGATCCTTCTCAGGGGTTAATTCCTTCTAAAAAGCAGGTCATGTCTGAATAACAGAATCTCAAGAATTTTAGAACCCCCGCCAAAGCACAGCCACCCTTTCCTGACGTGGCTTTCCGTTTGCTCCTTGTTAACAGGTCCCCAGTGAGGAGTCAGCAGCCGTATGAACCTAGGCCACCTTTGCTCATCTCTGCTCATCAGAGAGTGCTTGATTGTATTTACTACAACACTATCTTCTCATTATCTCCATAAACTGAATGCAAGGCACCCCAAAGTTAGTATTCACATGAAAATTAAATGTCATTCCAAATATAATCTCTCCTTAACTATTAGGAAAGTCTGAAGCCAGAGACAAACTTGGCAGGGAAATTACTTGCCTTGAAGCATGAGGATCTAAGTTGGATCACCAAAACCCACATGAAAAAGTATACAAAGTTGGGCATACGAATATGATAAGCCCAGTGTTGGGGAGGCGGAAACCTCCTTTCCCTACCCAGCAAATTCCAGGACAATGAGAGTCTCTAGCTCAAAAAAGAAAAGAAAAGAAATTATTGGATCATGAGGAGCAACATCTAAAATTGACCTCTGACCAGTTTGTGCCTGAATGCGTGCAGAAACAGGTTTGTGTCTGCATGTGCACATGAGTGTGTTTGTGTCTGCATGTGCACACGAGTGTGTTTGTGTCTGCATGTGCACACGAGTGTGTCTGTGTGCGTAGGGGAGGAGTACGCGTGTGTGGATGTGTACACTGTAGGTGACATTTTTCAACTAAAGCAGATTGTCCTTAAAATCCAGCTTAAACCCACCTCTCTGGGAACTGGGTGACACTGTCAACACAAGCATTGTCACCAGGCTGGGCTCTAGAGTTAGAGGTGCAAATGGCTGTCATTGTACATGTCAGGAGATGATAAGCCCCTTAAAACTATAGTCTCTTTCTTGTGTGTTTCTCTCAAATATAACACATCAGTAAGTTATTTCAAATAAGTCACTAGTTAGAAATAGTCTCCCATGAGACCTCTTGAGGTTAAATATGCTTATTTTAGATATTCATATGGATTTTCTCATTGTTGAAGCCACCCTCTAGTTGCAGTCATAGAAGTGACCCTTCAAGTATCCAAACGACAAGTTCTTTCTCAGAAAGATTTCTCAGAAATCTGTTTGCAGAGATCATGACTCCCCTAGGCTGCCCCTATTCAATGGTTCAGCACGTTACACGGCCAAATTCTGGAAAACACAGGTTTTTCTTCACTTATTATGCCTCCAGACCTCTGTATGGGTCTTGCCCAATGTCCTTAACCTGCATAGCTGACTGGAATACTTCTACCCAACTCTCTCAGATGTCCCACACTCGGAGTTAGATTTGTATCCAATAGCTCTCCCTGGCCCCCATCCTAGAATTCTCTTAAGGAATTTCCCCTCTACTCATTATATGCTTCACCCTATCTACTTCTCAAAGGTCCAAGACTAACAGCTATTCTTACATCTCCATCAGTCTTCAGGAGAAAAACCCTGACATAGTAACACTGTGTGGTAAAGACAGCACCAAATAGTCATCGCCTCCTTCTCTCTAGGAACTAGACTTTTGCTAGCATAATCTAAGCAGCGCTTGCTTTCTTACCACTTGTTTGCTTCAGCAGCCAGTCTCTTACAGGGCACAGAACACAGCAGGATGAGCATGACACAACTGTGATGGATGTGTATTGGATAGAACCTGACTCTTGAAAGATTCTTAGGGTATCTCAGTCCCTTGTCAAAGTCTGGACAGAAAAGATACTCAGGGCAGTGGAAGAAGGGAACTGTATGTATGTGGGATCGTTCCTTTCTCTACCCTACGCAACATCTGGGCTGCACTGAGCACTCACGGTAATCTTTCAAATCCTGAATAGACCCTGCCACACATTTTCTCAAATCTTTTTGAGAGCTTGCCATTACACTGGGGACAGACATGAAAACTCAGCTCCAAGACCACATGGAAGGCCTGTCTTAGCTGCCTCCTCAGGATCCCACAGTTCAGTTCTCCCACCTCCTTTCCTTCCAGCCTACCTGTGCTCTGGACTCCCTGAGTGCCATCATGCTATCCTGGTTGACAGCACTCCTGCCATGGTGCCTCCAGCAGCAGGGCCACCTGACAGCCCGTGATGGTCATGGTACGCTTAAGGTCATTCAGGACTCTTGCAACTCATAGCGTTGACCATGATTCAAAACTGAGTGGCAGAAATTCATCTCTCATCCCTTTCCTAGCACAGGTCTGAGGTTTTGAGGGAAGCACTATATTTCTTTCCACCCAAGGATCTCGGTCTACACCCCTATCCTGGCTGCTCTGTTGATCCTCTCATACCTGGCCACACTTCCTTGATTCATCCTCACACTTGAAATGGCGGCAGTACAGCATCTTGACCAATATAAGTCTCTGATAACCCGGGCTTTGAGATTCCAGACTCCCTAAAAGATGTGAGACTGTTTTGGTCTTCTCCTGTGTATTAGTCTTTCTGATGTGATAAAGTACCATGATGAAAAACAACTTCAGGAAGAAAGAGGTGGTTTTGCTTATGGTTCCAGAGGGCTAGAGTCTGTGTAGTAGAGACTGTCAGACATGCGATCAAGAGTGGGAAGATGACTGGCTACATGTTCATCTGTATGAAGGAACCGTAGGAAGAGCGAGAACATGAAATAAGGAAGGACAATTAACCCTCAAAGCCTGCCAATGCTGGTGTACTTTGTTCAACAAAGCTCCTGAATGTTCCATGGTGTCACCAAGCAATGCTACCAAGTTGGGACCATTTATTCAAGTACATGAGCTTCTAAGGGACATTTCTCATTCAAGGCATTGCTCTGTGCCTATTGGGAACCAAATGAGAAGACAGTGGAAAGAGAAGGAAATTGTCTAATGCAGGCTCAGTTTTCTGCCTGAATTTACCAGTTTCTGCTCCCTGGACTTCAGAAGCCACCATGTTGGTGCTGTTTATAATGCTGAGATTTCACAGTACCTTCCAGAAGGTACAGACCACTTCTGCTCTCACAGACCAAACCATCTAGAGGCAACTACTTTCTACTATTAAACTGCAGGCTTGACAGAGGCTGTCAGCAGTATCCCTAATGTCTTTGTTCCACTAATTAGAGCACCAACAGCACAAGAGGAGTTCCTGCCTCCAAAACCCCCTCCATTAAAATCTCCAGGAATTATTTTCTGTTTTGCTGTGAGGAAAAAATCACCACACACACACACACACACACACACACACACACACACACACACCACACACACACCACAGACC